>NW_022436990.1:14186497-14221078 GCF_009761245.1 Sapajus apella
TTTTTTTTTTTTTGAGACGGAGTTTCGCTCTTGTTGCCCAGGCTGGAGTGCAATGGCGCGATCTCGGCTCACCGCAACCTCCGCCTCCTGGGTTCAGGCAATTCTCCTGCCTCAGCCTCCTGAGTAGCTGGGATTACAGGCACGCGCCACCATGCCCAGCTAATTTTTTGTATTTTTAGTAGAGACGGGGTTTCACCATGTTGACCAGGATGGTCTCGATCTCTTCACCTCGTGATCCACTCGCCTCGGCCTCCCAAAGTGCTGGGATTACAGGCGTGAGCCACCGCGCACGGCAGTAACATACATTTTAAGGGAATGTAACATTCCCATATCTGTTCCCTACCCCAAGTACTGTAGTAATTCCATGTTTTTAAGAACGTTTGTAGTAAAGTTAAAGAGGCATAACTAGAGGTTATAAAGGGACTATGCGTGCTATAAATATTGGATATGTTATTTGTTTGTGAATTCATACATTTGTTGTGAATATAGGATAGACATATAAGTGTTTGATGCAGATGAGTGTTTGAACCTTTCAGCTGAAGAGATGTTTGTCTTTTGAATCTATACCAATCTGTCCTGTTTAATTGTCTTGTGATTGGAATATCACTCTGTCACCCCCTGTAATAGCTGCCACTAAAATTCCTGCTGTCGCTGCCATTGATGATGGTATCTGTAATTCTCTTTACTTTTCTCTTTGTTTTTATGCTGTTCTCTTACCATGTCTTTTGATCTTTCCATAGATAAACTCTGATAGATATCACTGACCAAATAGAACAAATTTTCTCTTTCTTATATGGTGGAACTACCAATCATAACTGGGGAGGTTTAATCACCTGGTTTTCTTTTCATTGCCAGGTCTATGTGAAATGGGTGTTTGTCCTAGGTAAAATGCAGCTGATTTGGAAGAAACCAAAATGTTAATCAAATAATAAGCAAGTGGTATTGGCAATTACAGATACACAGCTTCTAAGTAACATGTTTGTATTCAAAGAAAAAAATAGTCCAAATTCTGAAAAAAATCCCTATAGTGTCAAAGTGATTTTGGGTTGCTGGGTGAGAAGCTTTATCCTTCCCAAGAATAATTTTTCTCTGTGGAACTTTCCAGTTTTGTTTTTATGATGTAGATGCGTTCTGCTAGACAGACTTAACACTATCTCATGGAACCAGTGGGTCAGTGCAGGGTTAAGAATATGATGCATCTATCCTTATATGAGTTAGAAATGTTTATATTTATTAACATGTTTATTGAAATATCTTTAATTTTTATTTACTTCTGATTGTATGTATATCACAGACTTGCTGTAAAAATTTTCTAGTATATAAAGAAGATAATAAATACAGATCATCTATTCAAATAAAACTTATATTTTAAATAATTTGGATCATCCTGTGGATATACTTTGTGTTCAGCCTTTTGTTCATTAGTGTTATAATGTGAGCATTTCCACATAACTATTTTGATATTTAAAAACTATAGTTACAAATATCCAAATTATTTTATGGATAATGATAAACAATTTAACCACTGTCCATTAACCATTGCCTCACATTTAGATGGTTTCTAATTTTTTATTATTAAAATGACTTGAAATATATATCTTTGCACATAAGCTTTTTCTCCAACTCTGATTATTTCCTTATAATAGGTTTTTTAATGGCAAAGGTTTTTCTTTATTTATTACATAGTGTGAATTTGTAATAAACAGTTATCACATATTGGTGAATTGTATTTCATTAAAATTGTATTAATGTGGTCAGGCATGGTGGCTTACACCTGTAATCCCAGGGCTTTGGGAGGCTGAGGCAGGTGGATCATCCGAGGTCAGGAGTTCAAGACCAGCTTGGCCAACATGACAAAACAAAACATGAACTCTACTAAAAATATAAAAATTAGCCGGGTGTGGGGGTGCATGTCTGTAATCCCAGGTACTCAGGAGGCTGAGGCAAGAGGATCCTGTGAACCGAGGAGGCGGAGGTTGCAGTGAGCTGATATCGTACCACCGCACTCCATTCTGGGCAACAGAGTGAGACTCTGTCTCCAAAAAAAAAAAAAAAAAAAAAAAATGGATGTACATTTACATTGATTATAAAAGTGTCTCTGTCCTGGCCGGGCACAGTGGCTTATGTCTGTAATCCCAGCACTTTGGGAGGCCAAGGTGGGTGGATCATGAGGTCAGAAGATCAATACCATCCTGGCTTGCATGGTGAAACCCCATCTCTACTAAAAACACAAAAAATTAGCCAGGTGTGGTGGCATGCACCTGTAGTCCAGTTTCTTGGGAGACTGAGGCAGGAGGATTGCTTGAACCTGGGAGCAGGAGGTGGAGGTTGCAGTGAGCCAAGATCATGCCACTGCCCTCCAGCCTGGGTGACAAAGTTAGACTCTCTCAAAAAAAAAAAAAAAAAAAAAAAATCCCTGTCTTAATAAAACGTCACCAAGTATAAAATTTTCTTTTGCCAGTTTAAAAGGAAAAATATAATACCTATGACTAGCTTTGATGTACTTTTCTTTATCTATAAGCAGGATTGAAAGAAATTTCTACAAATATTTGTTACATTTTAAAATTTATCTTTTATAATATTTCTGTTGTGTTTTGTCCATTGTTTATTTGAATTGTGTGCTTTTCTTATTAACTTTAATGACTTTTCTAGATAAAATATTAACCCTTTGTTATCTGGCTCAAATATTTTTTATAGTTTTTATTAGTCTTTTTAGCCTATTTACAATATTGGTTATACACAAATATAAGTTTTATGCATATTCAGTTATTGAAGCTATAATAAAGTTAAAACCTAAAAGTCCAAAACATAGGGACTTAAAAGCTTAAGCTCTGGGGTTATATTGCCTGGGTGAATCTGATTCTATCACTTTTTGTCTAATTACTCAATGAATTTGAGTTAAATTATTAAACCTCCATACTTTAGTTTCATTTGGTACAAGATGAGGTTAATAATGCTAATTCTCTCATAATGTTTTCTGAGGATAAAATGAGTTAAATTCATAAGGAGTATACTTTGAAGTGTGCCAGGCAAATGGTAAGCCCAAAATTAAGATAGATTACTTCTATTATTGTTTACAGTATTCAAATTTATAAATGCAAAATAATTTTATTACTTTAATATTAGTACTTTAAATATCTAAAAATGAGCTATATATTAAAGTTTTATTAACTAAATATCAAATATAGCTAAGAATTTTGGATACCTAATTTCATAAATTACACAAATGATTAACTTGAGTATTGAGGGAAAATACTATTATGTCTTTTATTCACACACTTGTTACTAGTTTTATTCATTTGTTTAAGAGATATTTGTTGCACATTTACTACACGCCAGGAACTGTAGTTGAACAGGATAATGAACAAGATAGATGAAAATCTTTGCTCTTCTGCAATTTGTGGAGAAACTCTAACACAATAAATTAGTATCATGAAAAATACAATAGAGAAGAATAAAGGAGACAGGAAGTGCAAAAAAATAGTGCTTGCAATTTCACATATATTAGCCAGGGAGGCCACTGAGTATCTTAGTTTTCTATTGCTGCCTAACAAATTACCACACATTTAAAGCTTAAAACAACACAAATTTATTACTTTACAGTTTCTGTGGGTCAGGTCAAGAGCCTAGACACAAAGCACCTGGGTCCTTTGCTCAAAGATTATAAAACTGAAATCAACGTGTTGACTGGGCTCTAGTTCTCATCTGGAACTCAGGGTCATCTCCATGGTTATCCAAGTTGTTGCAATTTAGATCATGTGGCTGTAGGACTGTGGTCTCTGTTTTCTCGCTGCCTCTCAACGGAGGTCAGTCTCAGCTCCTACAGGACAGATCCATCCATCATAATTTGAATAATCACCCTTTTGATTAGCTAAAGAAAGGAGTGTTGTTGATCAATTGCATCAAATGTTGCTGATAGGTCACGTAAAATAAGAGAAAATTGACTGGATTTAGCAATATGAAGGTCATTGGTAACCATGAGGAGAACAGATTTGTTAGAATAGTAGAGATGAAAGCCTCTTGGATGATGATTAAAAGTGAATGGGAAGAAAAATTTGAGATAGTGTCTAGACAGTTTATTGAGCAGTTTTCCTGAAAGGGAAACAAGAGAAGACACATTAGCTATAGAGGAGGTGGAGCCAAGAGAGGGTTTTTTAATGGGAGAAAAGTATGGTTAATTGGTGATGGAAATGATACAGTAAAGCGGTAAAAGTAAAATCTGATGCTATAGGAGAGAAGGAAGAATTGCTGGAGGCATATTCTTGAGTAGGGAAGTGAGATAGGAATAAATGCACAAGGTGGAAGGGGTTGGACTTAGATGGGAATACTGATAACCATCTTTCATTTAAGGGGTTACAGCAAAGTACATGGATTCAGTAGGTTGTGGAGATTCTCTTCTGATTACTTCAGTTTTCTCAGTGGACTAGGAAGCAAGGCCAGCTAAAACTGAGCATGATAATGGAAGTGTTTGAAATATGAGAAGGGAAGATTAGGCATGAAAATGTCATCAAGAAGAGTGGGAGAGTGAAAGAGCAGACAAATGTACTATGATTGCCAGGCAGTGTTGTGGACCTACCTGAAACACACATTTATGAATTTAAATCAAACCAGTTTACCTGCTGCATGTTTTCCTAAACCAGGTTAGATGTCGGGCTTCCAGAACTAGCAAGACAGAAAATAATATATAACCAGGATTGTGATTCAGACAAATGACTCTGAACAAGACAGGTAAGGGAATTAGGGATGCAAAAAAGAGTAATTGCAATGATTGCTCATGGAATTTAAGCTGGGAAAAGAGGGGGGAAAGGGGGAAAAAGGGAGATAAGTGGGAGAGAAAGGTGAAAAGCATAAACTGAAGACCTACCAAGCACTATGGTAAATTCTTAGAATAAATTAATACAAGCTTTTCTTTAAAATTGGCCTTCTGATGACTCTAAGGCTGTACTGTATAAAGTAGGGAGGTCAAGTTATCCCAAGCTTTAGCTCCTCATAGGATGCGGGTAACTCCCATCACAATGAACTATTTTGACAAACTCAAAGCACTTTCATAGCTCCTATCCTTTGGTACATTTATGAGGGAGGCAAGGGCAGGAACTAATATCTTTGTTTTATATTTGGATGTAATACATTTGTTTTATATCTAGATATGCAGAAGTAAGCATAAAGAGAGGATCCCTGGACACAGTTTTATAGTACACAAAGTTGAAATTATTGCTAACTCAAATCACTGTTTCTCTGTGTGACTGCTTTTAGCTTCCTCAGTTCTAGTGCTCAGCAATTCATGTTGCCCTATGGTTGTTCCACATCCCCCATGGCAGTCTTCTTCTCAAGATTTTAGGCAGCAGCCATGCACTGTAGTTCTCTCTTTTCTCAGGCCTCCTTCATTGAAAACTTCCTGTGAGGTTCTCAGTCCTACTGAGTAACCCACTAACAACTTTGGTAAATTAATTCCAACTTGACCTAAGTTCTTAATGTTGTTTTCTATTTTAGAGTGGTGGTTTTCAGTGTGCTCTTCCCTCAACCCACAGTGAGAAACACAGGTTGTATCATGACCTAGGTCACAAATACATATATCTACATATACACATATGTAGACACATACAACTGAAACGAGAATTTTCCAAAATACCCTTATTACTTGTGATACACTCTGATAGTTTCTATTCTATTATATTCTATTTAAAAACTTACTGGCTGGGACTCAACTAAGCTGTTTACCAACTACTAATGGTTGATGGACTGCAGTTTGACAATAAATGGGGCTTTTGATGCTGATAATACAGGTAGGTTATAATCATAACTCATAATAGATTTAAGTATTTTACAAAATAGCTCCTAATTGAGACCTGGTAGGATATGTGAATTTTAGTAGCTTAAAAGAGCTGGGAACCAGCAGTTAGTAGAAAGATTATGGAACATCAGAAGCCCCAAATCCTAGGCTCATTCTAATACTTAATAACTTTGACATTGGTTCCTTATTCTACCCTCTCTCATGTTTTGTCCATCTGAAATGGAGTTCAAACCACCTGCCAGGTCTAACTCTGAAATTTATTCTTAAGAGCAAGAGAAATGTAAGTGATGGAGGTTTATAAATAGCAAATGTAAGACTCTCTAATTTTATTTCTGGATTGAGTTTATGTTGGGACTCTGAAAGTCAGACAAATGCTCCAAAAGATAAGAATATTCCCTGTCATCAACTGCTTTGATTGATCTTAAGTTACCACATATTATTCAAATATGTTGAATTATTTGAATATTATATTGTTTCTTATGTATTCAAATAAAATTTATTAGAAAAATCTTTTAAGCGTAAAAAATTATCTACTTGATATAATGTGGTGTCTTAAACTTTTTATGCACTTAATAAAAATTGAGTCATGGTTTTTTATTAAGTTTTGGTATAAATCCACACACTAACGTGGAAGGCATAGTTCTAATACAGCTGCTGTACATTTTCTTCACAGCTTATTTATAATGTCATTAGTCATTGTTAAGTCTGTTAGAAGTTTCAAATCTATAATACGACTCACTTGTGGTCATCATATTTTTAGTAATTATTTTTTTAAATGTTGACATAAAATTTAGTGTGTTGAAATTCAGTTTTATTCACAGATTTCTCCTTCTGTTCTTTTGCAAATCAACATGGATAATCTCAAAATAGCAATGCTTCTCTACAATCTAAGCATTTTGGATGTGTTATCATATTAATATTTTGCCCTTTTACTATTTCCATTAATTAATTTTGCCCTTTAACTTTTACTGATCAATGTGGACTAAATTGTAATTGCAACATTGCTATGAAATAATACCAAATTAAAGCTGATAGTGTCATGCTGTGAGCTAGTGAAGGATATTAACATTTTTGAAAACCAGATAGACTTGTAACTGACTTCAGATTAATGTTCGAAATCTAGTTGTGAAAAATTTTGAATATCACATTAATTGTTCAAGTTTCTTTGGGGTGTCTGATAAAATTCGGGTGGTGTGGAAACTTGTAGCTTTACATTATCTCTATCCCATTCTACTGTTATTAGAAAGTTAAATTATGTAGTGATGTAAAGAAGGAATTCAGTAGTGTATCTGACAAATGTCTATATTAGTTCCCATAAGGGATTTAAATATTAATTTTAATATAGATTGCCCCATATGGTTATTTACTCATTAACTAAGCATTTTATCATTATCTACTCTGTACCAGATACTATATCAGATGATGAAGATAGAGTAATGAATAAAATGTAGTTCCTATTCCAGTGAGACTCAGAGTCTGGTAGAGGAGATGAACACATAGTCATATGTACAGCATAAAATTAGTGCCACACTGGAGGTGTGTACTGGGTTCTATGAAAGTACAGAAGAAAGCCACTTGGATTTTCAGATTGCTTCATGGGAGAAATGTCATTCAATCTCTGCCTTCAAAAATTATCTTAAAAACATCAATATAATACATGAAAATGTAATAAGTATCAACTAATTTAGAAGAACTTATGATAAAATAACAGAACCACTTTTCTTCAACAGCTATTTGGATTCCTGGCTGTGAACTCTTTTAAGTACTTTTTTTTTTTTTTTTTTTTTTTTTTTTCCTGAGACAGGGTCTCATTCTATCACCCAGGCTGCAGTACAGTGGTGCTATCACAGCTCACTGCAGGCTCGACCTCATGGGTCAATTGGTCCTCCCACCTCAGCCTCCCAATTAGCTGGGACGACAGGTGCAGGCCACCATACCTGGCTGATTAAAACAAAAAATTGTGGAGTTAGGGTTTTGCCATGTTCCCAGGCTAGATTTTTAAATACTTCATTTGTATTTCTTTTTGTGATTCCTCCGTGATACTAAATTATATTATTATACTTACTTTGGGTGGTTTAGAGTTATTTATAATTCATTACTTCCACAGGTTACTTTTGTGATAATAGTAATATCCTGATACATTATTATGAGATATTATCATCCCCATTCTTTCCTCTACCTTTTACCTCCCTTAGTTCCCACCATTTATTAACTAACCTATTTTTATTTTATTAAGACTGTTATAATTTGTACTTTGAAATTAAACAGTAACCAAATTTTTCACTCTTTCTCCATGAATTAAGTTTGGAAATTTACATTTTATGACTATGCTGAGTCATGCATTGTGCTATGATAGAATACATTCTCTTTTCTCATTATCAATTGCTGAAAAGCATGCCAGAGATTTAATTTTTTTCCATTTGTATCATGGCTTTTTATACAACTTTCTTCCTTTATTTTCTCTGGGTTAGCAATTGCAATGGACATTTATTTCTTTCTCTCTCTGTTTTATTTTTTTGGGGGGGTGCTTCACTATATTGCCACATTTTTTGTTTTAAAGAGGTAACATATGTCTTTACTGTGTTTTTCATACATTCTCCCAGTGATTCTCAAATGGAGGTATTTTCTCACATGCCTTCCTCCTGACACCATCCATCCTTATACTATAATAGGAGTCAATTACTCTCTAGAACTGCCATACAGAAATATCCTGCATTGCTTTCCTGGGTGGGACCCATCCTTTTAGAATCATGGCTCTCCTCTTCTTTCTCTTCTTTCTTCTCTTTATTATCTTACTCTTTTTATTTCTTGTTTAGTTTCTTATTTTTCTAGTGAACCCTTTCTTTAAAGGGTATGCGGTAAATGCATACTGTATTAGCAGATGCTTTTATTCTGTTGTGTGTGTATATATGCATGTGTATCTATATATGTGTAATTGAACTGGATGTATCATTTTTGAGTCAATATTTTCTCAAAAACTGTAAGGTGTTGGTCTATTTTTCTTACCTTCTTAGCATTCAATGTTGGTGATATCTTTAATCAATTCTCATCTTTTTTGTTTGTTTGTTTTTTAGAATTGGAGTCTCACCCTGTCCCCCATAGGCTGGAATGCAGTGGTGTGGTCACAGCTGGAATGCAGTGGTGTGGTCGCAGCTCACTGCAGCCTTGAAATCCTGGACTCCAGTGATCCTCCCACCTCAGCCTCCCAAGTACCTGCAACTACAGGTGTGAGCCACACCTGGCCAACTCACTGTTTTTCGATAACCTGTTTTTAATCTTGGAAGCTTTTATGATTAATTCTAGGTATGGGTCTTTACTGTAATCATTCCACTTGACATTTTTCACTTTAGATACTTGTATCTTTCAACTTGGAAGAATTCGATTCTATCAGTTCTCTGTTGATTTATTCTTCTCCATTTTTCTGATATTTACGTTGTTTTTGGATTTCTATTACTCAGATGTGAGGCCTCCATACGACTTCTTTAGGTCTTTTATCTGTTCCCTCATGCTTTCTGACTCTGCATTTCTGCTTTACACTATATCAGAGTTCTCTATTTTCTAGATCTTTACTGTTAGTTCCATTTAGTACTTTGTTCTGCATTTTCCAGCTGTTAGAGATCTGTTATTATCCTTCATTTTGTGAAAACTCCTTTCCTACATTCTTCTTAGTTATGTATTAATTCTATTTTTTGTGCATTTATATTTTTATTTTAGTGCTGTCTCAGAAGAGATGAGAAGATGTATCAATAAGACCTAGTATGAATTTGAGTCGGAAGTATAGAAGCAACAGGCTATTTTAGGGTTAAAGTAACAAACTAGAAACAGCAGGGAATATTTAGCTGAATTTTTTTTTTTTTTTTTTTGAGATGGAACCTCAAACTTGCTCTGTCACCCAGGCTGGAGTATAGTGTGGCTATTTTAGCTCACTGCAACCTCTGCATCCTGAATTCAAGCGATTCTCCCGCTCAGTCCCCAGAGTAGCTAGGAGTACAGGCACACACCACCATGCCCAGCTAATTTTTAATTTTGGTATTTTTAGTAGAGATGGGCTTTCACCATATTGTCCAGGCTAGTCTGGAACTCCTGCCCTCAAGTTATCCATCTGCCTTGGCCTTCCAAACTGTTGGGATTATAGGCATGAGCCACCATGCCCAATCTGCTGAAACAATTTCTAGGTGTCGTATTATGGAGGGCCTTGTAGATACACTCTACTAAGGACACTGGACTTTATCTTACAAGCACTGAATGTTTTAAATGTGAAAGTAGTAGGACCTTGTAAAGAAGATATATTTAAGCACTATAATGATTAGAGGCCAGAAGGACAGTTAGAAGCCTGTTGAAAGAATTTATATTAGTGACAAGGATCTGATCCAAAGCAGAAAGATGAGAGAGAAGATGAGGCAGAAACAATAAAGAGATAGTACAGAAGAAATTTCCAAAATTGACTAAAAATATGAAGACAGGACATGCTAAGAATCCCAAACAGGATAAATGCAGAGAAAACTACATGTAGTCACATCAGAATAAAACTTCCAAAAACCGAAGATGAAAAAAAAAAAGAAATCTTAAAAAAAGCCAACAGATAAAAAAAAAAAAAAATTACTTTCAAAGGAGCAAATAAAGGCAAAATAGGAATTTTATCTTTCTTCTCAAAATGAATAGCAAAATCCAGAAACTAATGGAATGATAATCTTAAAAATGCTAAAATAAAATATGGCACAGCATATAATTAAAGTCTAGTCTACATCTATTTTTGCCTAATGTTCTATGTCCCTGTTCATTAAGACAATATTTTCTCTTAAGGAAATGTCCCTGTTCATTAAGAAAATATTTTATTCTTTTATATTTTTGTGCTGCTGTTGTCCATAAAATACATCATTTAAATAGTTAATTTTGTAAGATGATGGGCTTGGTAGAGTAACAGAGATTTAAATCCTTGCTATTTAATCTGTTCTAATTGGTTAAGAGTAATGCTCAATTTAGAAGCAAAAAGTGAAATTGCAGATTTGTTTTTAAATCCCTTCAGCTCTAAAGTTTAATAGTTGCAAAAGCATTTCCTTTATTAGACTAACCATAAGAAAGTTGACTCTTAGATTAATTGTGGCAATATTTTATAAACATAATAAGGCCAATATTTTGAAGAAATGAAAATAATTATCAATAGAAGGCTGTGTATAGTAAGGGGATTATAAAGATGTAGGTTCAGAGCAGACCACGATTTATTTACGTAATAGGTGAGATCTTGTTGTATTGTCCAGTCTAGAGTGCAATGGCTATTCACAGGCATGACCATAGTGCACTATGGGCTCACTCCTGAATCCTGGGACTATAGGTGGGTACCACCATACCAAGCTGGAGAGTGGATCTTTTCAAGAACTGTGAGATAGCAAATACAGAAATAGGACTGTGCAATTTTATGTCCAGACAGACTATTATGAAAATAAAATTGAGCTCCATGAGCTCTGGAGTTAGATTGCCTATGTAAAAACTTCAGCTCTTCAATTTACCAGCTGTCTGACCTTGGGCATGTTTCTTAATCAATCTGCATTTCATTTTTTGCATCTGTAAAACCTTTTAAAGATTGTGGCATAAAGTTGAAAGCATACTTCAAATGTTAGCCTTTATTATAATAAATGAAAAGCCGGCAAAGCAAAGCTGATGCATTCACAGTAATTGTGTAATATAAGAAAATTTTGCTGGATTCTGGTATTTGGCTTAGGCAAGGGAAGTTTCTGAAAATCTTTACATTTTATGTAATGTTAAAAGAGTGAAAAGAAAGACAAAAAATGTTTTTCAAAGTATGCTAGGAATTTTGTTGACACTCCACATATATGGTTTTTTTAACCCTAAAATGAATTTATAATGTAGGTGTTATTTTTTGTTATTTTATAGATGGGAAAACTGGCTTAGAGATGCTAAATATCCTGGATTATTGTCAGTTTAAGAAAATAATTTCAGCTATCAATGATTAAGTGGGATAAAATTCAGAGGCAGAAACTGAGCTCTTTACATACATCCTAGAAAAAACATAAAAGGTGGTTAACTGCCTCCACATAAAACTAATTCTTAAAAAAGAAGTTATTTTAGGTTCAGGGGTATATGTGTAGAGTTGTTACACAGATAATTTGTGTATCATGGGGGTTTGGTGTGCCGATTATTTCATCAGCATGGGACCTGATAGGTAGTTTTCCGAACTTATTCCTCCTCTCACCTCCACCCTCAAGTAGGCACTGGTGTCTGTTGTTTCCTTCTTTGTGTCCATGTGTACTCAATGTTTAGCTAACTATAGCCTGCAGACTTAATCACAAATCTCCTGTTAACAATGCTGTGTTGCTTCCTACTTTGGTTATTTCAACCATCTGCTGATTTCTTGTCTTTTTACTACTATTTCATTTGCAGCGGAGTCAACCAATCCTAACAAAATTGAATAGTAGATGAATTACACCATTTCATCTGAAGAAATACCTGTCTCATTTTTATTATTTTTTACTAAAAACTGTTTCAATCAATCATTCATAACTGAAATCAATCATTTATAACTGGATATAAATTTAAATTGTTTTTACTTCTCAGAATATTATCTCAAGCTAACTTGAAGTGGGTAATAGAAGACATTTTCCTCTATTAAAGAGAAGCCAAGCATTTTTGTGTAAATAAGGGAGACTCTGTGATGTTGAGAAGTGATGTTTTCAGGAACTCCTGAAATATCAATTATTTTGGAAGCAATTCACCTATATGTCATGTGAACCCTAAAATAAAATAAAAAATCTAGAGTGATTATGGAAATTTGCCTGTTGAAAAAGATCTAGATGATTTTTTAAAATGCTAAATGTTACTTTCTAATAATTTGTAAAAACATTGGTCACCAGACTGCCTCTAAGCAGTACAAGAGTTCCAAATTTTTATATGAAGTGGAGTTATAAAACCTGATTATGTACAACTGCTGTTCTACCATGTTTGGGGTATATTGGTAAGAATACTTCTTAGCTGTGCATTCTCAATGATTGCTTATACTTGGAGATATGAATGTTTGACCACTCCCAATTGGAGCCAGGCCTATATTGATCAAGGATAATGGAAGCAAGTACTGATGATGTCTTTGACAGTTTCAGTTAACAGGAAATATTGGTCTGAATTAGGGTGTAACAAAGAGAACAATGATTCGGTAAGTTAAAGAAGATAGAACTTGATTTGTCCTTTACATAACAATCCAAATTGAACGGTTCAACTCTGCTCCATGAAGTTATTCAGGAATTAAGGTTCTTTCCATTGATTGCAGTATTATCCTGCAGGACTGTCATCTTCTGCATGGCAGAGACAGGGTCAGCTGCCATCCCAGCTGATGAAAAGGGGAAAGATAACATGGAAGTATACACACGGTCCTAAGACTTAGGGCCATCAGGGACACATATCATATTAAATTCTGTGGAGAAAAGAAGTCCACTATGAAAAGGAGGCTGGAATTCTCCATTTAGTCTTGCATGCAGGAATAAAAGGAGAATATCTTTTGGTAGACAACTAATAGTCTCCACTTTATGGTTTGTGGTGTTTGTTGATCCTATTGAAGTTTCCTGATGATGTGCAATTTTTTCTTTGTGAAAAGAATAAAGATTGATATGGTTCTGAACGGAACCTTAAATTGGAATAATACTACCTTTATTTTTCTGTAGACTGTGTTTTACACCTGCCTATACTGGTGAAAAATAATAATCTTTTATTGGACATGAGTATCGTACTCTTATTTTTTTCAACTTATTTGGTCTTGGGAAAATAGGACCAATATTAAACCTGTCTGGTGATTTACCTCTGTCTTGTGAGTCTGTTTCCAGTCATTTTCATTTAGAAGATTCTACCTCTAACTCTGCAAAGAAATACATTCTTAATAGATCAAAATACATTTAAATCTCTTTTTTTTATTTTCCTAAATTAGGTTCAAAAAGCTTTGCTTCCTAAATAGCTTATAAAGTGCCCTCTTTTGAAATAATCTGCAGAGATAACTTTGACGGGAAGTTTACTAGGGAAATAAAACAAAGCCCCCTTTATTGTTAATGAATAATTCTTCAACTACAATTTAATATTAGAGATTCTATAGTTAAAGAGAATAATGTTCATTTATGTAGGATTGTGATTATTTTCTAATTTCCTATTAGGACCAAACTTATGTTTTGATGTAATATTGGGTTTTGTATGTCACAAGTCTCTAGTAGATCCCAAAGCCGCTTTTTATCTGTTATTATGCTCATTTACTAGATGATGTCTAAGTTTCTCAATTAGAAATTCTCTTGGCTTAAGGCTTTTCCTTGCTAAAACTCAACTATCTGTGAAAAAATCAACTCTTTAAATTTTAAAATCATTTTACATTTTGTCTAGTTGAATTTGTTGAGTTTCTTGAGTATGAGTTAGTAGAATGCTTGAGGCAGCTGTTTGAGGGTCCACTGACTATGGAAATGAACACAGAAAGATTTTTGTTTAAAAGATGAATTTAATTTGTGAATTTTCTCTCCATTCTAGGTCACTTTGAGTTCTGGCTGATTTACAAAGATAAAAGTGAACTGATTATGACCACTATAAAAATTTATAATGTGCAAAGGATGTACATCATTCCCTGAATATTTTGTTTTTTATTTTAAATTAGAAAATTACTGTTGTTGACTTAAGTAAAGGGCAGCATCAATGACAAAATCAACATGAATTGAAAATAGTGAAATTTAATTTTTATAAATATGTGGTAAACATTCTAATGAAAATATATTTTTTCATTCATGGCACTTTAATGAAAAAATGTATTGGTGATAAATTCAAACAATAAGTAAAATAGGATTTAAGTTACATGTGGTAATAAAGATATTCATCTAATGTTGATATTCTGAAGCTATTAGCAATTAAATGTTATCATTTATTTTCAGCCCTTGAACTACTACTTAGCTTTCTACTCACCAGTTCTATCTTTTTTAAAAATTGCAAACAACATGGCTGGATGATGAGGGAAGAGCTCTACCCCTAACTGGATAAAAAAACATGCCCTGCTTGCAAGATTAGTTACATGTTTAGGTCCTTGTACATTGTAAAAAATGAGGTTTAAAAATTTGTGTTAGGTAAATCTTTTTTTCTTTAAGTTAGCCTTAAGACATTATCATGGCTGCCAATAACACTATTGCTGTGAATCCTTGAAATTTAGATTTAGATTTAAATAGATAACTATATTGTCAACTCTGTAAATGCTTGGCCATTTTATTAATCTATTTCCTAGTGCTTGCATATAGTATACAGTAAATAAATATTGAGTGGATGTCCAATAATTCTTTAATAGATTTGTCACTTTAACTTGTAAGTAATTATTGATTCTTTTTCTTTAGGCTAAGGGTAAGCCAAATGAACTGGAGAACAGAGGAGACATTAGACAAGGGCAAGCATGTACAAGTGTGGTAAAAGAGAACCCCGAGATAAATGTAAACAGTGTGCAATACAGCTTTAAAGGATAGAGTTTGTACACAGTTTAGCAATTCAGGAATGCCTCCAAGAGGATATGACATTTGAGGTTGAACCCTGAAGGGTTTGTGTGGCTGAATGGTGAATTGTAAGGATAGTCATGGCAGGAGCACATTCTATACAGATCAGAGCAAATTCGAATATTTTCCATCTCTGAACATTTATAGCTATTTTACAGCACTTGCTTCACACACTGTTTTAATTATTTTATACTGTTTATACTTCTCATGCCATCCACTAAAGTATAAACTTCTTGAGGGTTATGTGTTAGTAAGTCTTGTATTTTCTGCTAAGTCTATGAGTGCGCTGTACACGTGCCTGGCTGCTTTAAGTCACCATTCTATGAAGAATTTTTTCTTTTCTTTTCTTTCCTTCCTTCCTTCCCACCTTCCCTCCCTCCCTCCCTCTCTCTTTCTCTCCTTCTTTTTCTCTCTCTGTCTCTTTCTCTCTTTCTTTCTCTTTCTTTCAGAGTCTTTGCTCTGTTGCCCAGGATGGACTACACTGACGTGATCTCAGCTCACTGCAACCTCCACTCCTGAGTTCAGGCAGTTTTCCTGCCTCAGCCTCCCAAGTAGCTGGGGCTACAGGAATGCACCACCATGCCCGTCTAATTTTTGCATTTTTAGTAGAGACTGGATTTCACCATATTGTCCAGGTTTGTCTCGAACTCCTGATCTTGTTATCTGCCCCCATCGGCCTCCCAGAGTGCTGGGATTACAGAGGTGAGCCAGAATTCTCATCTTTCTCTGACTAAGAATTAAATAAGTTTTTCTTCTTCAGGTGCTTGCTTTCTCTCTCTCTCTTTTTTTTCTTGGCCTTAATGCCTTTTCGTGTCACTCTATATTGCCCATCTGAACAGTCCATCTGACTGATCTTCACTACTTCCTTCATTTTAATGGCCGTAATTTGCTAATGAATTCCAAATATTTACCTTTAGACCAACTTATTTTGGAATTTCAGATGTTAACATTCAACTGCTTACTGAAAATCCCCATCTAAATGTCCCACAGGCATCTCCAGACCAACATAGTCAAAACTGAAGCCCTTAGCTCCTCATCCCTTCCCCTCAAATTTCCTTTTTATTTTTGTTCACTATCCATTATTTGTGTAAGTCAAAACCTAGGTTTTCAACAAGAAATCTGGCTTAACATCACAAATCACATTGGCATGTTCATTAAAATAGGATCTATTTCAATAGGTGGTAATTGAAAAGTTTAAGGCTTTCATAATGTAGCTTATGTATCATGAAGCCGAACTGGGTTTTACGAAGCAACAATACCTATAAATAGTGCAGAAAGTTTTATAACGTGCCTGATATTTAGGATATACTAAGCAAACTACAAAAGTTTGGCTCATCTTGGGATTTAAGCCTTTTCTATCTACTATTTTTCGTGCTCTAGCTTATTGAAACTTGTGAAAATAGCATTCCCATAAATTTTAATTTGAATATATCTAACAGCCTTCTAGATTTAATGTGTTTGTATGTTTCTTAATACTTTGAAACCCTGTGCAATAATCAAGCCCACTGCTTTTTCTAGTTGGCACATAGAACCTTTTGTCTTCTCTCCATAGCATTGTCAAGAAGGATGTTTTATTCTAGACTAGCCATTTATGTCCAGTCCCACAAGTACCCCAAATCTTAATACTTTAAATTAAATTTAATTAGGTCCTTGTACTGAATTATTTCCACTATCCTAATGTCATTTTTCTTCATATCATTTAAATTTATATTTTAGTGAAATTTTTGTTTGTAATTCTTGGTGCTCTGATATTTAATATGTAGAAAGAATTTTAGCAAGAATTTATGTGGTTTACATTTGGGAAATTCTTTATCTTTCTGTTGAAGTTTCACCATATATGCTAACATACTTAAACTCTGAAAAGTAAAGCCTTGTGGAAAATGATACTTGTTTAGCTTGTTTACTCCAGCAGTTCCCATGGAGCTTAAAAAAATGTATAACATTTGTTATACTATTTAGTTTGAGAGAACTACAACTTTAAAATTGATACTTAGCTTCATGATTACCTTTTCTATTTCAGAGACTACATAAGAGAGGAAACATTTCATTTGTAAACATTTTACTTTGTAGACAATATAGGAGTCTTTTTTCCTTTTCTGAAATGGCTTCCTTCATTGCTCACCATTGCTTCAGATGATTTCCAAAATTCCTTGCCAACTAGGTTTAGGCAAGCTTGCTTTCTGAAGGTGAGTTTCTCTCTTTCCCCTTTCCCCATCCTTACATTGCCAAGTCTGTGTGTCCTATTTCTTCTACTTTTTTGCTTTCTTACTTTCCTTTCTTACATTCTAGTTTTTGTCTTGTTGATATTCTTTCAGCTTTATAGAATATTATTATTTTTGTGCTGTCACAATGACTTTACAAGAAAACATACATTACAGGATAGTTGTTTACCTCAGAATGCTTCAGTTAACACAGTATTTTGCATAGATTTCCTTTAGTCTGAAATCTCTGTACTTCAGATGAGTTCCGTCACCTGACTTTTCAAAAACACATCAATTATATTAAGACAAAGCATATCTGTAACATGCTTATAAGCATGTGCTAATGTAATAGCACTAAGGGAAGAGTAGTGTTTTGGCAGATAAATTTTTAATTAATTGCTTTAATAAAAATAGCTAAAACTCTATCTTCCGCACAGCATAGAACATGTACTTCAGTATTTAGGTCAGCTCATACAAGACAATTAACTGGCAGGGAAGTCAGTGCTCTTTGTTAACATGGATACAACAATATCAGAGAACTGTTAGAATAACTTATACTTCTCTAATGAGCTTCAGGGCTTTAATGAGAAGATTTTCTATTCTTATGTGATCAATATTGCTCTGAGCTAGAAAGAGAACTTTTTTTTTTTTTTTTCTGAAGGAAATGTAGAGCAAAATAGTTCAAGATAAATGATTAAGAGGAAGTTAAGAACTGGTTAATCCCTTATAGCCCAAAGGGGATTAATTATTGATAACAAGTAACTGCCACCAGTATAGGTAGGCTCTCCGAATAATCATTATAGCTTAGAATAAAGTAGCAAAAACTATTTTTAAACTACCAGCATTTTAACCATTTATTTTCTGCATTCAGTCAATCAAGCAATTAGCATAGACTGGCTATAAAATTGTGTTATAAGTTTAGAGACACTCATATAATTCACAGTTGTTCTTGAGTATTTTTTCTATAGAAATAGTCACAGCAAATCACTACATCAAAATGGACAAACTGGTTTGATGTGTGTTTATATGTATGTCTAGGTACACACCTGTGTGTGTTTGTGTAGGTATGTGGCTGTGTGTGTGAGTACACAAATTTGGAAAATCAATAGGTTAGAAGAAACAGGATGATGAAGGAAAATGAGAAAAAGATAGTTATAAAGAGTCACTGATAATGAGCAAAACATTGTTAGGTTATGTGGCATATATAATCAGTGGCCTTCTTGTACAAATACATCTGTTTTGAGATATCAGATTCCACTGACATCAACTGAAGCAGATTTCAGGATGTCAAGGAGAAGTAGTGAGAAGTAGAAGTGACTGTAAAAGTAGTAGAAGAAGAAGCAGTGAAGATGTCAAGAAGTTTGTGAAAGAAGTAAAATAGAGGTAGATGGTCATCACATTTAAATAAAGGTTAACAAACTCTGGATATATGGTTAAAGATATTTAGGAAAATAGAATGGATTTTAAATTTTAACTGGGGAAACTGATTGTAAAGAAGAAGGAGTAAAAGCAAATACTAGAATAAAAACACTGGACAAGGAAACTATTTCGTTATTGGTTTCAGCTATCTCTGAATGTGTGTTTAGATTTTAACTTCAGCAGGAGACATCACATTTATTTAAAAGAAGAGCTACATTGATGATGTCATAATCCATCTAGCTTTTTGAAGCTTATGGGGAAAGACAGTCTCTTGTGTGCAGTCCTTTCACTCCCACTGGGCCACATAAATATTGGCATGCGACTCTTCCTTACCCATAGGTAAGGGGGACCACAGGCTGAACTGGGCTTATGGCCTTATGTGGGAATATCTTTTGCTGTTTCAGACCCAATGCATACTTCTTTGTTCTACTTAAGTGTGTGTCTGAATAGTTCTCAGACATGTCCTCTCCCCACAATTTTTTTTTCCAGATACCATAGAAGGGAGGTCAAGGTTCTTTCACTGCAACACCAAGTGGAGTATATGAAGACACACTGCCCACGAGGGTTGCAGCGTGAGTCTGCTAGTTGTGAAAGACAGGTGCATTACAAGGGGATGGATTTAATGCACTTTTCCACTCTTACTGTGAATAGATGCTGCACTTCTTAAGCCTGGAATGTATGTTGTCTGTTCTCAATGACCTTGAATCACACACTGCCTTTTTTTTTTTTTTTTCCCCTGGGTGGCATTTACCTGCCTTTTAACATTGGCTGCACTCCTGATATTCTGTCCTGCAGCACAGTCTGAACACCCAGTGAACGATGAAACAAAACTTCTTCCCAAACTTCAGTGAGGATTGTGCCATGGTTTGGAGGTAGTAGAATTTCAAGCCATTAATCATTTATCAATACTGAATGTGACTGAGAATGGCTCCTTCAGGTCTATCAGCTTATTGCTGCTTTTGTGTCATTCTTAGACCAAACAACAATGGTAATGAACTCAGTTTGGCTGATTTGTGCCTTTAGTTCAACCTTCTCTGTTGGACCACACAGCCATTCTTCTCTTCAGTCTCATAGTCTTTCCTTCAAGAATTCTGCCAGGAATAAGCAACAAGTTTCCTACTGCTCTGGGTCCCCACTAGACCACTCTTATTTCATGTTCAGAGGAATGAACTCCACATACTGTCTTAAACTCCACCTTTCTTCTGTTATTTTTTTTCACATTTGACATTAACACTCATTAAAACTAGAATCTGAATAATCACCACCAATGATATTGTTTACCCTTTTTTTTTTCACCAGAAAGCTTAATCTTTAAAATGTTCTGTGAGAGATGAGAATGGTAGGTATACTGTCTTTCTTGTGTGGCAAAAGTAGGGAGAATAACAAAATAATTGTGTTCATATTAAGATTATTGGAATATAAATATGTGTTTAAATGTGCATGTTATTTTTAATAATTAGTGATATATATCTATATATCTATAGATATATAGATATATAGATAGATATATAGATCTATCTATCTATATATATGTATATAGATAGATAGATTCAGTATTGATAGATGATTAATGGCTTGAAATTCTCCTACCTCCAAACCATGGCACAATCCTCACTGAAGTTTGGGAAGAAGTTTTGTTTCATCGTTCACTGGGTGTTCAGGCTGTGCTGCAGGATAGAATATCTATATGTATATAGATCGATGGATAGATCTTAAGAAATAGCAAAAAAAAATTTTTTTAGCAAATTGGAGTTAAGGAGGCATTGAAATTCTTTTCATTTTAAGTGCTTCTAAATTCCTGCTTATTCTGTGGTTAAAATTATATCATAAAAGATAATTTGAGATTAAGGTAATAAATCAGAAATTTTAATTAAAAAAGAAATTGAAAAAATAAGTAAAATTTCCTATGGAATTCTACGGTTTGACATCTACACAGATAATATTCACTAGGTAGAATAGTAAGTCTTTTCTTTTCTCTTATGAAAAGATTTTTCTCTAATTGTCATTGACTATAAAGTAAAATGAAGCTAGATTATACAAATATTCTTCTTGATTAAAATTTAAAATTGCCAGTCTCCCAAGAAATATGCCTGAATTCAAGGATATCTGTGGCAAAGAATATCTCCTTGCAGTTTTTTTTCCTACTGTAAATAAAGGGTCAACCAACATCTAATAACTCACAACTGCATCTTTTCTTGTTAGAACATGTTGCCCAGCACTTTTTGATTAGATGTTCTCAGATAATAGCTGGGGCAGATTGACCAAAGGAGAGCAATTTTTTTTTAAACAGGATAACATAATGATTCTATCACAAACTTTAGATAGGGGTATGGATATCATCTTTTTTTTTTTTTTTTTTTTTTTTTTTTTTTGTCTATTAACAGCGCTGTATCTTTAGTGGAATTAAAGACGGGACCTTCTCCAGGTTTCAATACAACTTTATAAAAGGGCATAACAATGTCTTTAAAATCGAATCTATTAACTGTTCTACAGGGAAGCCACTTTTCTAGTAACTTGACCATAACTTGAGGACAGGGACCCTGAAAACTCCAAGCATCTGGCCGAAATCTGAATTATCTGCCCACTAAAGTCAGTAATCTTGGCTCTTCTCTGCATAAGTTATTTTGTGGACATCAATTTCATCACCTATGAAAGAAGAGAGTTGTCCAACATGTTCTGAGGTCTTTCAGTTCTAAGTTCTTTGGATAATTTGATTGGAACCCAAGAGATGTCCTAAATCTGACTGGCATGCAGTAAATGTTTGTTGATTATGAAAAAATATTTGACTTCCAAGTGGGTAGTAAAATGTCTCGTGTGGACATACTACGGCAACTTAACAATTATAATTTTGGGAGTAGAACAAATGTAATTAAGTCACAAATGCAAATAAATTCTTTCTTTACTTAAGTCAAAGAGAAATAGTTGCCAAAAAGCAATCTGAATTAAGACAAAAAAAAAAAAACACCCCATATACTCGTTGAAAATAGTAAACATTATTTTTTTATGAAGTGCCAACTGGGTGGTTTACATATATTAACTGTAACGATGTATTAAAAATGATTTTCACCTAGTTTAACTGCATTTATACTCTATGAATATCAGCAGTGTAATTATTATTTTAAAAATATATAGCTGGAGAAATAAACATTTAGACAG
Organism: Sapajus apella; assembly: GCF_009761245.1. Classification (NCBI taxonomy): domain Eukaryota; kingdom Metazoa; phylum Chordata; class Mammalia; order Primates; family Cebidae; genus Sapajus; species Sapajus apella. The sequence goes on from NW_022436990.1 coordinate 14,208,574, forward strand.
GTAAGAAAACAGACTGAAGTTTTAAATTTTATTTTTAACAGTCATTCTAAAAGAATTATTTACCATTATATATTTGTATGACTGTTACAAGTTGAAATAAAAACATGGAAGTGTGCTTTTAATTAACAATTGTTATATATAGTGAATTTTAAAATTTTATGCATATGAAGTTACTAATATTTTTTTGAATACATAGAGTGTTCTACATACTTACCTATATTTACTTTTTAATTCTTGTAACAGCCCCATGAACTATCTACTGTCATTCTAATTATTCCTATCGGGCAGGTGAGAAAACTGAGGTCTAGAGAAGTTCATTAATTTGGCTAAAGGCACACAGTCAGTAAGTGGTAGAGACAAGGTTTGAACCCTGGCATTCTGGTTTTATGCTTTTAATCAACTGCTTATTACTGGTATCTTATTGTGATGATTTTGGAAAACACTATTTATTTATTTGAAATGTATTAATAGTCCTTATTTATCTACAAGTTTAGTAAAGAAAAAATTAACCTTTCCATATATTCAAACAAGAAGCATAATTTTCTCATTTATCATCTGCAATTTCTGTTTCTCTATGCTTTGTGAAATGACAAGCTGTAATATCAACATTTAATTTTGTTTTAATAATTTGTATGATTTGCTAGCCTTTGTGCTATTAAATAGAATGTATCAATGCTTTTTCTGCATTTAATATTTAATATGTAGGGAACCCATTTCTGATGAATTGCCATGAGTTGAGAAACACTCTGTAAGTACTCCATGAAATTATAAGTAGTCAATACATGTCTCTACACATTCCTTTAGGAGGCCTTATTTAGGTCTGTTAGAATTATTTTAACCCAAAAGATATTTCATTTAGAAATGATTGGATTATCTGTTTTACTCAAGCAATTGATATTGAATCACATTAATATTACTTCATTTTTTATTCAGAGGTTTAAAACATCTATCCCTTTTACTGTTTTTAAAAACTTAACACTGACAATTTTTATGTCTTGTAATATGAAATATAATAAATTATAAACAAATCAAGAATAATAATGAAATAAAAGGAAGAAAGTTGAGGAAAAATCAGTCAAATAGTATGCAACAGTTTTTTTTTTCAGTAAGGGAAATAACTGCTTATTTGCAATAGAATCTATCTATTCCAAGATCTTTTAAGGATAATTTCTGTTGCATAGTGAGAACATTTGAAGTTCTATTTGAAAAATGCAGTACTTCTGCCCTGGTGAGAATAGATAAGCTTTGAGGTTTCTTCTTATGGAAAAGATAAGCCCACTTCTACTGCTGCTGCTGCAAAAAGGAAAAAAAAGTTCTTAAAAATATGTTAGTAGACACATGTTAGCAGGAAAACAGTTCCCTAGGGCTGGAAAAACAAGCATCTGCCATTGATTTTGTACTCAATTGAACTTTAGAGAGTCACATTGATACATTATTAGATGAGAAATTACACAGGTTTCAGTGAGCTCCTAATGAAACTAATATTTTTAAAATTAAAATATTTTTATTTCCTTAACCTTAAACTTAAGTTGTATCATGTCTTATTCAAACTCATTCAAAATGTTTATGGGATTTTTTTCTTTAACTTTTGATAATTGTTTTGAAAAGTTTGCATTTCAGTGTTGTAAATATAGCTTTATCTGAACTCTAGAAGTCATATTGATCAGGGTTTCTGGAAGTAATGAGAAAAATTATCTAGAGTATGTACCTATCAGTTAGAACGCTTTGTGAAGCAGGCGACTGAAAATGTATTATCTTCCAGGGATGGCATCAAGGTGAGTTGGTTTAGCAGCTTAGCCTTGTCATTAAGCATTCCAGCATTCCAGTTCTTTCAGCTTCTCTACTCTGCTGCCTGCAACAAAAGTTTATACAAAGGCTGATTTCTTTTTGATGTGAGATGGCTTTGTGTTTGTCCAGTGTGTGTGTGTGGCAGGGGAGGGGGACTTTTCTGTGTATAAGTGAATTAAGTTGGAATTATTTAGGAAAGGGAGAGAAAAAAGGAAGAAAGAATAGTGGATGATCATCAATTTCCAACACAGGAAAGAATGTAAGTAAAGGAAACCACTGTCTTTTAATGACAAATTTTGTGTGTAGCATGTTCTAGTAAAGTTTGTCTCCACTGAACTTGTATTACTTTGTAAAATATTCAAAGCCATATTGAAAAAATTCAAATGTTCTCTGTTTATTACTTCCCTTTTGGAATTCAGTTATGACCCCCTAACACAGAGGCTCTAAATTCTTAATTATATAGCTGTGAAATTGACTTTTAAATGGAATGTAATTTTATATATTTGTGAGTTTTTATTGTATTCATTTCTTATGGCAGATATTGCTCCTTATTCTCACAATCTTTATTTGGGCCATGGATGTTCTGCATAAAGACTGCTTGGCAACCTCCTTTGCAGCTAGGTGCAGCCATATGATCAAGGTCTGTTCATGGGAATATAAATGAAAGTGATGTGTACATCTTCCAGCTAATGCTTTCAAAGGACAGGTGTGATACTTTAGGGGTGGTAGAAAGAAACAGCAATAAGGAACCTAGATACCTGGTCATTTTTAAACAGAAGATCTAATGTATCAGTCTAGATAATTATGTCTACTTTATATAAGCCATTTTAAATTCAGGCTGAACTTATATCCTAATGAAGTAGATAACCAATATTAATAAAGTATCTAGAAATTAAATATGATTTTCTATTGTTTTTAATTTTCTTTTAGATGAAGTCTTGCTCTGTCACCTAGTCTGGAGTGCCGTAGTATGACCATAACTCACTGCAGTCTCAATTCCTGGGCTCAAGCAATCCTCTCACTTAGCCTCCCAAGTGGCTGGTACAACAGGTGCATACCACTATGTATTGCTATTAAAAAAAAACCTGAAGAGACAGGGTCTCACTATGTTGCCCAGCTTAGTCTTGAACTCCTGGCCTCAAGCAATTTTTCCATCTTGGCCTCCAAAAGCACTGGGATTACAGGTGTGAGACACCACCAGGCCTGATTTTTTTTTTTTTACTAGAAATTGGATTATAATCATTCTGAGTACAATATGAAATACATTGCTTCTTTTTGAATATTTTTAGGAAGGGAGTAGCATCATATGGAGCTTCCAACATTCTTATTTTGATTTTGTAGTTTTTTTAATGCACACAGAAGACTTAACTGTTTTGAATGAATTTACCCATTTCAAGCAATTAACATCCAATCACTTTACTTAAACCATTTGTGTGTGTGTGTGTGTGTGTATATATATATATATACAGCATACATTTCTACTGTTTACTGTCTCAAAGCATTTTAACAAGCTATTGTGCTGGCAGAATTAATTAGATCTGAAAAGTGGTGTAATAAAAACAATAAAAAGCTAAAAGAATGCATTAAAATAGAATACAAAAATAATAGAACCCAAGGTTTCTAAAGTTCTATTTGACTAGTCAAATGTTCCTTAATAACTGGATACATCAGAATACATTGTTCATTGAAATATTAAAGGAATGTAATGAAATGAAAATTGAAGCAATAGAGAATTCAATATGCACAATTATTTTAAATTCAAAATCTTACTCATAATGAACATAGCTAAAAACATAAAAGACAAATGATAGAGAAATTAAAAGCAATTATCAAAGGAATTCTCAGCAGAAATTTCTGATTTAAATTAAAGCCTATGATTAAAAATCTCCTGCCTCTTTGTCCTTTTCCATGCTTCCCACAATTCCTTACTGCTTTAGCACCTTGTAACTTAATTTCTTTTCTTTAAAGACAATCATGCTATGCTTGAGCCATGGCAGGAATGAACGTATCAACTTCACATTTTATCAACTTCACATAGTTCTGGTTCCTGTATCTGTAAGTCCTCATGCGCAACTTGTAAAATAACAAAGATGGAAATACTATTGAATAAGGACCATGAAAAGTGGCATTATTTTTCATCCACATGACTGTTAATTTTGTAAATAAAAAAGAGGACTATTTTAGTTTTAGGTTTTTGTTTTTTTTTTTTTTTTCAATTGAGGTTTGAAGTGGAGTTTAGTATATTTTTGTGGCCAGGCCTGGATTGCGATTATCTAGGTATCCTAAGTAGCTAGAATATTATGGTGCCTCATCCCTAGATGTGATACATTTATTCATTCAATCAAAAACTGCTTTTGAATATTTGCTTAGGTACTCGTCTAGGCACTGAAGATACAACAGTTAACAAAATGATTTGTTCTTATTATTTTCACATTCTAATGATTTAAATCAGTACCAATGATAAAACAAACTTGTGGCAATTCAAAAAGGTCGTATTTTGGTTGATAAACCCTTCTTGCTTCTTTGGGAAATATCAAATTATTTTACAAAATTTCTGCTCTTCTTTTACTCCTACATTGTGCATATACATAAATTTCATGTTGGCTATTAAATACTGATACCATTTATTTTGAGTATTTTTGTTTATTTTTCAGATGCCACTGGTAATTAGTTATTTTTCTTTTATAGTAAAAACTCTTCAGCTAATATATTTGTTTTCCCTTTTTGAAGAAACTGTAAATTCATAAGCTCTAAACTGAGCAACTTGAACAAAAAACTAGGGAAACTTCAAGTGGTTTTAAAAGTTAAAACCATTAACTGTGTTTTACTGGAGGGTGTTGCCAATTAACTTTGTTTGAGATTCTTTATTTTTATGTTTATATAATGCAGTGTGTATTTTAGGAGGACATATCCTAGATTTTTTTTCGATGTAATATCTGATGCATACAAAATAATATATGTAAAATATGGTCACATTATTAATCATAACAATAAAACAAACAACAACAATGCATCATATTAGCCTAAACACTAGATCATTAACAATATTTTTATTTGAATTATTAAAGAAAAAGTAGGCCGGGCGCAGTGGCTCAAGCCTGTAATCCCAGCACTTTGGGAGGCCGAGGCGGGTGGATCACGAGGTGAAGAGATCGAGACCATCCTGGTCAACATGGTGAAACCCCGTCTCTACTACAAATACAAAACATTAGCTGGGCACGGTGGCGCGTGCCTGTAATCCCAGCTACTGAGGAGGCTGAGGCAGGAGAATTGCCTGAACCCAGGAGGCGGAGGTTGCGGTGAGCCGAGATCCCGCCATTGCACTCCAGCCTGGGTAACAAGAGTGAAACTCCGTCTCAAAAAAAAAAAAAAAAAAAAAAAAAAAGAAAAAGTAACCTTTTGTCGGAGACAATTTTCCAGGTTATATGACCCACCCCAACTTTTTTTTTTTTTTTTTTTTGAGACAGGATCTCACTCTGTTACCCATGCTGGAGTGCATTTGCATGATCATATCTCACTGCATCTTTGACCACCCTGGCTCAAGTGATCATCCCACCTCAGCCTCCCAAGTAGCTGGGACTACAGGGGCGTATACTATCCTTGGCTAAAGTTTTAAAATTTTTGTAAAATTTCTCGCTGTGTTGCCTCTTTCTTATATTTTATCGGACATCTATACAATATTAAAGTAGGCTATAGTGTTGCCTTAAGGAATGTTTCATTTTCTACTTTTAAAAATGCTAAAAGTAAGTTTTATTCTGAAATAAGTCTGAGTGTATAGAAAAATTGCAAGACCAGGATAATGACGTTTTACCTAAACCACTTAAAGTGAGTTATCAATACAATGCCCCATTATTCCCTAATACTTCATTCTGTAATCCTTACGAAGACATTCTCCTACCAATACAGTAATCAAAATAAAAAAAAAACGTTGAAACATTACTATCATTTAATTTGTATTTCGAATTTTTTTTTGCGAATGTCAGTAACAAAAGATTCAATGACAGATCCTATGTTTCATTTAGCTTTCTCTTAAAAAATTAGTTTAGTTTTTAGTTGTTTTATGTTGCAACAAAATTGAACATAATGTACAGAAATCCAAATACCTTCATCCTCCCCCAATAATCTCCCACGCTACAACTGTTGAGATCCTGCAACAAAGTGGTGCATTTGTTATAATCGATAAACCTGCATTAACACATCATTATCACTCCAAGTCCATAGTTCACCTTAAAGTTTACTCTTGGTGTAGTGAAATCTATTATATTTGACAAATGTGTAATGACATGTATCCACCTTTGTAATATCATACAGAATAGCTTCACTGCCCTCAAAAATCTGTTCCACCTCCTTCCCTCCCACCTAACCCCTAGAAACCACTGATCTTTCACTGTCTCCACAGTTTTGGGGTTGTCCAGAATGTTACTTAGTTTGAATTATATAGTATGTAGCCATTTCAGAGTGGCTTTTTTTTCCCTTAGTAATATATATTTAAGTATCCTCCCTGTCTTTTCATGGTTTGATAGCTCATTTATTTTTAGTGTTGAATAATATTTAATTGTCTGCATACGCTATAGTTGATGTATTGATTCACTCTCTAAAGGACATCTTGGTTGCCCCCTAGTTTTGCCAATTATGAATGAAGATGCTGTAATCTGCGTTCAAGATTTTGTGTATGCATGCGTTTCAACTCATTTGGATAGACACAAAGAGGGGCAATTGCCGAATCATATGGTGAAAGTATGTTTAATTTTGTGAGAAACTGCCTATGTGTCTTCCAAAGTGGCTGTATGATTTCACATTCCCATCAGGAACAAATGAGAATTCCTGTTGCTTCTTGTTTTCACCAACATTTATGTTGTCGGTATTTTGAATTTTCACCATTCTAATAGGTATGTAGTGGTATCTCGCTGCTGTTTTAAGTTGCAATTCCCTAATAATTTATCATTTTATGTGATGAATTTCCACCTGTATCTTCTTTGGTGAAGCGTCTGTTCAGATATTTTGCCCATTTTTTTTTTAAATTAGTTTTTTGTTTTCTTACTATTGAGCTTTGGGTAACAGCCCTGTATCAAATAAGTCTCTTGCAAATATTTTCTCCCAGTCTGTGTCTTGTCTTCTCACTCTGCTGACATTATTTTCTGCACAATAGATTATTTTAATTTTAATGAGGTCCAGTTTATTTATTATTTCCTTCATGAAATCACATTCTTGATTTTGTATCTAAAAAGTCACCACCATACCCAACGTCATCTGGATAGTCTACTATGTTTTCTTCTAGGGTATTATAGTTTCACATTTTATAATTTAGGTATGTGATCATTTTGTAGTTAATTTTTGTGAAAAGTATAATGTCTGTGTTTAGATTCATGTGTTTTGACATGTGAATGTCCAGTTTGTGCTCATACCATTTGCTAAAAATCTTTTTTTCATTATATTACCTTTGCTTCTTTGTCAAAGATCAATTGACTGTATTCATATGGGCCTATTTGGGTTTTCTATTCTATTCTCTTTGTCTGTGTGCCTCTTTTTTCCCAATACCATATTGTCTTGATCACTTTAACTGTATAGTATGTCTGGAAGTTAGGTAGTGTTAATCCTCCAGCTTTTTTTTTTTTTTTTTCTACATTGTGTTGGCTCTTCTGGAGCCTTTATCTCACCATATAAATGTTAGAATCACTTTGCTGATATTCACAAAATACTTTTCTGGTATTTCAATTAAGATCGCATTTAATGTATAGATAATTTTGAGAGCTGGCATCTTGACAATGTATATGATGCTTCTATACATAAACATGAAACATCTCTACATTTATTTAGTTCTTCTTTGATTTCTTTCATCAGAGCTTCATAGTTTCTCTTTATATGGATATTGAACAAACTTTGTTGGATTTACCAAAGTATTTCATTTTTTGGTGCTAATATAAATGATATTGCATTTCTAATTTCCAATTCAATTTGTTCATTGCTGCTATCATATGTTATTTTTTAAGCTTCTTCAAACTCAAACAGTCTCTCAGTCTTTCCTAGACTTTCATAATTTCTACATGAAAAATTTTTATTTAATTTGCAGATTATTTAATAGAATGTCTCTAAATTTAGGTTTGTCTGATTTTTCAATATAATTGGATTCGGGTTATGCATTTTTGATAAATATATCTTAGAGTGGTACTGTGTTCTTCTTATTGCATCCTATCAGGTGGCGCATGGTTTAAACTTGTCCCGTTACTGATGATACTAACTTTGACCACTTTTGTAAGCAGTGATTGCCAGGTTCCTCCACTGTAATGTTACTCTCTTTATCTTTTAAATAATAAATATTTTATGGGAAGGCATTTAATGGCCATACTACTATCCTATATATCATTAAACTGTTATGAGTTAATTTTTTCTCTTATTGACTGCTATGCAACAAAACACTCAAAAATATAATGGCTTAAGATAACTATTTTATCTTTCACAGGTCTGTTGGGTTGAGTGGGCTCAGTTACATCATTCCTTTTTGGCCTCTTATAATACTGAAGTCAAATGACTATTGGCCTGCAGTCCTCAGAAGGCTTGTCTTGACTGGATGTACAAGGTGCTCACTGACATATGTAGATCTAAAGTTGAGCCTGACTGTCGGCTGGAGCCTCAGCTGGGGCTGCAAGAGGTCTCCAACCATAGCCTCTCCACATAATTTAAGCTTATTGTAACATGATGACAAATTCTGAGACAGAAGAAGAGAGGAAGGAAGGGAGTTATGAGTGTCCATTCCAGGAGACCTAGGTGGAAACTGCAAGACTTTTTATAATCTAGACTTGGAAGTACCAGAACATTACTTCCAGTGTATTCTATCTATCTGTAAAGCAAGTTATATTTAGTTCATGTCTTGATGTGAGAAATAGTATTGTGTACAGGGAAAAAAGAACTTCATAGCTATTTTTGTAGACTGATAAAGTTGTTTCTGGGCTAAGTTAATAATGCTACATTAGCTATTTATTTCTAATTTTCTAGTTCTGTCATTTGTTCTACATTTATTAGTAGTATTTGGTGTTAGTTGGGATTCCCTAGGAAAACAGAACCAATAGGACATATCTATAACTGTTTTCCATAAAGGCACACACACACAAACACACACACACACACAATCCACACACACATGCACATTCAATCTGTTGGTGGCCTGACTAGAACAATAGGCAAAGGCAAGGGGAAATTTGTATCTCTCCCTGACTGCTTCACCTGAAATATCAGTCAGTCTTTTCCTGCTCTACACAGGGACTAACATCATGAGCCCTCTGGTTCTCAGAACTATAACACTAGTTTTCCTGGGTCTCCAGCTTTTAGAAGGTAGAATCATGAGACCTCTCAGCCTCCATAATTGTGTGAGCCAATTCCTTGTAACAAATCTCCTACAAACATATGTATAAATGTACATATAAAAATACAATAATATCATACAAATATAGATACATATATTTATGTGTATATATGTAATTACATTTAAGGCTATTTACATGTAAAGAAAGGAAAAGCAATGAAAATATATGTTTTCATCTGAAATAAATTTCAGATTTTGTCTTTGTTTAAATTTTGGGCAATGCTGCTGATTACATTAACTTACAATATAATTTCACTTGCACCACCAGAGTAAAATCTTAGTGTGTTTTATTTATCTAATAAATTTATAACATCCACATGGCTTATTGTGATATTATTTCAACTTAAAATGTAATTCCAAAATTCATAGTTAATTTTAAATTGGACTAATTCTAAGCTGAAATAATCAATAAATAATCTTTGGTTATTTGAAATTTATCTTAATGTCTTAGAAATTAAAATGAATATTGACAGAAAAAGCAGAAATACATGGTTACCACACAATCGTTTTTACTTATGTATTCTTGGCTACATGTACTTGTTCTTCATTCAAATTATGATGGTAAAATCATTCCTGTGTAAACAGTATTTTAATATATGCATTTTAAGTTTGATTATATATGTATTTTTGAATTAGGAAAAATTATTATAGCATATATTAAAGAGTCCTTGGAAAGAATAGCTCCAGCCAGCTCCAGGGTTGGCTAATTAATTGTATCAAAAATATCATCAAGTACCTAGACCCTTCCTCCCATTTAACTCTCTCATCTTTGGATGTAACTACATTTCTCAAATGTGTTTCCATTAGGATGGCAGGACGGTTTCCACAGTACTAAGTATCACATCTAGACATGACAATTTTTTTTTTTTTTGAGATGGAATCTTGCTCTGTTGCCCAGGCTAGAGTGCAGTGGCGTGATCTCGGCTTACTGCAATTTCCGCCTCCTGGGTTCAAATGATTCTCCTGCCTCAGCCTCCCGAGTAGCCGGGATTACAGATGCCCAACACTGCACCCAGCTTATTTTTGTATTTTTATTAGAGATGGTGTTTCATCATCTGGGCCAGGCTGATCTCGAACTCCTCATGATCCACATTCCTTGGACTTCCAAAGTGCTGGAATTATAGGTGTGAGACACCACGCCTGGCCTTCTTTTTTTTTTTTTTTTTTTTTTTTTATTTAAGTTACCATCTTCAGATGTACTGTAATTTTATCTATACTCTCATACAAACCACAACCAAAGTCTAGATGTAGAATATTTTCATCATTCCAAAAGGATTAACTTTGTTGTTAATCATTTTCCCAAAATGTAAAGGCCTGGCAACTGCTGTAATTATGTCCCTATACTTTTCTTTTCCAGAATGTAATATAATGGAATCATGATGCATGTGGTCTTTAGTTTGCATCTTTCAAGGATTCCATTTCTTCTACATAATCAAATTTACCTGTATTTGTGTCTCATCTTTCATTGCTACTATTGGTCACTTGTTTTCTCTCTCTCTGTTTTCCTCTCCATCTTAAGAGTGGCTAGGTCTTTATCAATTGTATCAATTTATTCAAAGATTGGGGGGTTTTTTTGTTCGTTTTTTCATATTGTTTTATCTATTCTACTTAACTGATTTCGGATCATGCTGATAGTGTTCCCTTCCACCTATGTCGAATTTAATTTGTTCTTATTTTATTGTTTTTACAGGGAGACACTTTATTGATTTGAAATTCGTATTTTCTTATAAAATCATTTAACACTGTAAAACCTTCCCTAAACATTGGCTTAAATTCATCACACAAACATTGATATGTTTTATTTTCATTTCCATGTATTTAAAAATATTTTCTTTTTCTTGTCGTTTTGTGGATTATTTCAAAATGCTATTTAATTTCCAAATATTTGTGAATACTTAATGGTATACTTTTGTTATTTATCTTTATTTTTGTGAATTTAGAACATATATTTTGTATGTTTTAAATTCTGTTAAATTTGTTGAGACTTGTTTCATAGTCCACAATATATTCTACCTTAGTAGAGCTCCATGTGCACTTAGTAGAGTTCCATTTGCATTTGAAAAGAAAGTAAGAGTTCCATGTGCACTTGAACCTTAAATAAATCAAGGTTCTAATGTTGTTCCAGTCTTCTGTATCCTATTAATTTTCTATCTGCTTATATTATCTAGAAGAGTATTGAGGTTTTCTTGTTGATTTTTCTATTCTTTCAGTTTTACAGCCCTCTTTTAAAAAATGTGTATAAAAACTCTGCTTTGTGTGCATACACAGTTAAATTTGTCATTTTTTGTTTACTTAATTCCTTTATCATCATATAAGGTCTTTATTTAACCCCTAAAATATTATATGTTCAGAAATCTACATTTTCTGATAAAATTTAGTGACTCCAAGTTTTCTGCTGTTATTTTATTAAATATGTTTTCCTTAACTTTTTCCTTCTCTTCTGCTTCTGGAATGCCCATAACACAAATGTCTGTTTGCTTAATGATGTCTCATAAAGTCTGTAAACCTTCTTCATTCTTTTTAGTTTTTTTTTTTTTTGTCTGCATGTGTTATTTCAAAAGACTAATCTTCAAGTTCAGAAATTCTTTCTTTTTCTTGGTCTAATCTGTTGTTGAATCTCTCGACAGATTTTTTTTTAATTTTAAATATTGAATTTTTTAGCTCTAGGATTTCTGTTCATCTTTTTAAAATATCTAGCCCTCTGTTGAATCATTAAGTCATTAAATCATTTTCCTGATTTCATTTATCTATATGTATTCTCTTATATCTCATTGAATTTTCTTAGACTGTTATTTTGGATTCTTTTTCTGGCATTTCAGGCATTTCCTTATGATTAGGATTTCTTACTGGAGAATTATTGTTTTTCTTTGAAGGTGATATGTTTTCTTCCTTTTTCATGCTTGATGTATGCATACAGTGGGTTAGCCAACTTGAGATTTGGCTTGCGGCCTTGGAACCATGGGCTGTTACATTGGCTAAGAGCAAGGCACAGGTTCTTCAGCCAGCATGGGTGGATACATGTCAGGAGCAGCCTGCGGGACCGCTTCTTAGGCCTGGAGGCAGGCACATAGCTGCTTGACCAGCCAAAAGTATGTGTCTGCCAGGGTGGCCTGCAGGGCTGTTTCTCAGGCCTGAGACACAGACACAGGCTGCTCAGCCAGCTTGGTGGTATGTCTTCTGGGTTCAACCAATGGGGCTATATTCCATGTGACTCTCTAAGGGGCAGAGTTTTAAGTCTAATCTTGCTGCACAGAGTTTTCCTGAGTTTCTAACATTGTGCTTACCTTATAGTCAACAGAAAATTCTGGTTTTCCAGTCTTTTGTTGAGAATTCTGAATCCATGTTCTCACCAGACAT